>NW_021163050.1:1725000-1752500 GCF_004324835.1 Dendronephthya gigantea
CCTTTAAATTCTTTTACCAATTCAAAATCCTTTTCCACCAAACCAAACTCATTAATCAAACTTGATGCTCGGGTTAACAAAAAGTTATAGAATGTTAGTAAAGCGGTAAGATATCAGAAAAGATCCATCTTCAGTTTTGATTTCAATATGCTAATGAAATAAAGCTGACTTTGTAAGCTTTTTGTATTGTGTTTCAAATTTAAAAATACGTGCGAAATAGCACGTAATTTTGTGTTGCGGTATGTATGTTTTTATTGCGCGTTAATTAATTTAAATGGTTTGACTAAACAGATTGTTTTATAAAATGCGTTAATAGGGTGATGACTTTTAAGTGGTTTTTAATTACAATCTAAATACGATAGTATGTTCAGTACTGGCCGTGGAACATCCTTAAATGGGGGGGCTACTGTACTGTTAATATTTTCAAGTTCAGGTTTATTTGTTTCTTTTCAAATTGTTCTTTTTTACGGTCTGTTAACATGAATTTTAGCACACACACGCACATTTAACGATCACCCTCGGCCATTGATGTTTCTATGTTAATTGACAATCAATCTTTTACTGATATGCCTTAAAACAATGGCTAGCGCATTCTATAGTAGCCTAGCGCTACCGTAATTCAGGAATGCCGCTTTTACTGAAATGGTAACTAAATAGAAACTCTAATATATACATTTCACTGTAAAGAAACTTGTTAAATTGTAAACCAAATAGTCCTTTTCTCAAGTGTCATCACTCTCAAATTTAAAGGGCGTAATGCAAATGCGATTGATCTTAATCCCTATAATGTAAGCATGCAAATACTTCATTCAGAAATTCCGTAGTTACTTGTGTATGTCTAAACTATAAGACGAAATAGACAATCTTAGCGCTTCACATAAACTTATTGCAAAGTTGTCTCTATTCGACCCTTAGGGCAGAGTCTAAAAAGATATAGACATGGTTTGTCTTAATATTAAGTATAGGATAATGTTAAATCCGGATACTATAAAAATCAGCAGTGGTAAAAAATCTGCAGGGGCCGGTTGTATCAAGCCCGTTTAGCTTAAACGGTGGTTAAGCTCAAATAGAAAGCAAGTCTATTGCTTTATTCACTAAATCAGTCTAAATGTTTTTAAACCTTAATATCGAGATATTGTTTTCAATTACATATTTAGTGCATAATATTCAAGTTGACTCATTCAAGAGAGTTGTAATTTTGACTTATCCACCGTTAAAATAAACGGCCTTGATACAACCGGCCCCGATCGACAAACTTAGAGCGGTTCTGTGACGTAGTGCGCAGCAGCTAGTTTCATCTGAACCGAAAATGCAGCTAATCGACCTCTAAACATGTCTAGAAGGAGAGAATTTTAAATAATCCGCAAACAGATAAATGCATGCGTATAGAGCACCGGGGCCGATTGTATGAAGCCCGTTTAACTTAAAGTTAAACGGTGGATAGCTAAGTCAAATTAATAACACTCTTACAACTCTCTTGAATGAGTCAACTTGAATATTATGCACTGAATATGTAGTTTTAAACAGTATCTTTGTATTAACGTCAAAAACATTTAATTCGCTTTTTGAATAAAACGGCAGACTTGCTTTGTATTTTCAACTTAACCACCGTTTAAGCTAAACGGGCTTGATACAACCGACCCTTGTTAATTATAGTATAAGCAGTAATTATACTATATAGATCAGTAAAAAAGAATATTGTCAGATGCTATATAAGTACATATTATACAGTAGCTATTTGGAATTGTATAATGCGTCAGAGAAAAATAAACAAGAATACTTTAAGACATCAGGAAATACGAACTTCTAACAACATCGGAAAAAACAGAGGGAACTTTCCAGTGAACGGAAATTTAATTACGGCTTACAGTATATGGGGGTTGATTGCGGTTACCCAGAAGGAAAGGAATCTTTTGTGGAAATATACGTCATGAACAAAACTATAGGGTTGTATTGATAGCAAGTAGAATTGGAAGGGCAATAAACATTCTAAAAATTGTATGAAATTATTTCAATTGATAAACCTGAACTAGGATAATCTATGTTCCTAATACAATGGCATTTGGCACAATGTGGTGGTATTTGGCACAATGTGGTGGCATTTGGCACAATAATATGGCATTGGGCACAATCAGCCATATAAGTTCTAGCTATACATTTAATGTCAAAACATGGTTTTATATCAGGTCTAATTAACAATAGCAGAGAAAAGGCCAGAGTCTCACTTAACTCTTAAGGAAGTTTGTTGTTGTTCCTTAAAATAATTGAATATAACATTGCGCAAAATAACTGCTTCTAAATTACATGCTGGAAATTATTGTAGTTTAATGACATGCATTTGCTCAGAAAAGATCCATCTTCAGTTTTGATTTCAATATATTAATGAAATAAAGCTGACTTTGTAAGCTTTTTGTGCATTATATATTGTGTTTGAAGTTTGAAAATGCGTGCGAAATAGCATATATTTTTGTGTTGCGGCATGTATGTTTTTATTGCGCGTTAATGAATTTAAATGGTTTGACTCAACAGATTGTTTCATAATATGCGTTAATAGGGTCATAACTTTTGAGTGGTTTTTAATTACAATCTAAATACTATAGTATGTTCAGTACTGGCCGTGGAACATCGTTAAATGGGGGGGGGGGGGCTACTGTACTGTTAATATTTTCAAGTTCAGGTTTATTTGTTTCTTTTCAAATTGTTCTTTTTTACGGTCTGTTAACATGAATTTTAGCACACACACACGCACATTTAACGATCACCCTCGGCCATTGATGTTTGTATGTTAATTGACAATCAATCTTTTACTGATATGCCTTAAAACATTGGCTAGCGCATTCTATAGTAGCCTAGTGCTACCGTGATTCAGGAATGCCGCTTTTACTGAAATGGTAAACTAAATAGAAACTCTAATGTATATTTCACTGTAATTAGAGAGGCTTGTTAAATTTGTAAACACCAAATAGCCCTTTCTCTCAACTGTCATCACTCTCAAATTTAAAGGGCATAATGGAAATGCAATTGATCTTAATCCCTATAATGTAAGCATGCAAATACTTCATTCACAAATTCCGTAGTTACTTGTGTATGTCTAAACTATAAGACGCAAATCGCTGCGAAAATAGACGATCTTATTTTAATTAGCGCTTGCATAAACTTATTGCGAAGTTGTCTCTATTCGAACCTTGGGCAGAGTCTAAATAGATATAGACATGGTTTGTCTTAATATTAAATATAGGATTATGTTAAATCCGGATACTATAAAATCAGCAGTTGTAAAAATCTGCAGGGGCCGGTTGTATCAAGCCCGTTTAGCTTAACGGTGCATGGTTAAGTTCAAAATAGAAAGCCAGTCTATCGCTTTATTCAACAAGCAAACTAAATGTTTTTAACCTTAATACAAAGATATTGTTTTCAACTACATATTCAGTGCATAATATTCAAGTTGATTCATTCAAGAGAGTTATTTTGACTTATCCGCCGTTTAACGGCCTTGATACAACCGGCCGCAGATCGGCAAAACGTAGAGCGGTTCTGTAACATAGGGCAGCAGCTAGTTTCATCTGAACCGAAAATGCAACAGCTAATCGACTTCTAAACACGTCTATGGGAGAGAATTTAAATAATCCGCAAACAGATAAATGCATACGTATAGAGTACTGTTAATTATAGTATAAGCAGTAAGTATACTATAGATCAGGGGCCGGTTGTATGAAGGCCGGATAGCGCTATCCAACAGATAGTGATTTTTTTTCAACCGTTCTAAAATGCTTGAAAAGTGATAAAATTTCATTTTTGGAACCAGCAATTATTGAAAAGGATACTCGATTTAGGAATACTAAGGTTTAATCAAAGTTATAGCAAACAACGGGCGATTTTAAAGCGATTGAAAAAACCACTATCCGGTAAATAGCGCTATCCGGCTTTCATACAACCGGCCCCACTAAGATCAGTAAATAAGAATATTGTCAGATGCTATATCAGTATATATTATACAGTAGCTATTTGGAATTGTATAATGCGTCAGAGAAAAATAAACAAGAATACAACATTTAAGACATCAGCAAATACAAACTTCTAACAACATCGGAAAAAAACAGAGGGAACTTTCCAGTGAACGGAAATTTAACTACGGCTTACAGTATGGGGGCTGATTGCGGTTACCCAGAAGGAAAGGAATCTTTTGTGCAAATATACGTCATGAACAAAACTATAGGGTTGTATTGATAGCAATTAGAATTGGAAGGGCTATAAACATTCTAAAAATTATATGAAATATTATTTCAATGATAAATCTAAACTAGGATAATCTATGTTCCTAATACAATGGCATTTGGCACAATGTGGTGGCATTTGGCACAATAATATGGCCTTGGGCACAACAGTACGGCATTTAGCACAAAAATTTTGCATATATGCCACGTCATTTCGCACAGAATGAACGAGAAATATCAAATAAGTGAGCTTTTTGCAAAACACGAAACCTCAAAATCTTTGGTTAAGACAATGTTAGAAATATTATAAGGCAAATATGGAGAATTCCATCAATGGTCGAAATGGGTTTCCTTAAAATTACAAGACATGAATCATGTTAATTAAAAAGCACACATAATTCCCTTGAATCATCATATAAGTTCTAGCTATACATTTAATGTCAAAACATGGTTTTACATCAGGTCTGATTAACAATTGCAGAGAAAAGGCCAGTGACTTAGCCAATAAATTTTGGCCATAATAAATATGTTTAGGAGAAATTAAATAGGGCAGCAGTTGCATCTAGTTACCGGAATACAACAGGTAATCGACTTCCAAGCGCTCTAAGAGAAGAGAGTTTTATAGATAAGTATATAATAAGAATTGTAATAGGAACAGGAATACAAGTCATTCAGACTATTGGGAAATACTCTGAACATCACATGCAAAGAAACCATGCCAGGAAGTTATCAGGCTGGATTGTGGTTAACCAAGAGAGGATGTTGTTTGCGCAGAATATACGTCGTCAATTGTCCCTACAACAAAACTATAGGTTAGTTGCAGACAAAAACATTTGTCGTCCAACATAAAAGAAACTGACTGATCGCACATGCAGGGGGCATAATAGAACCCTTAAACAGTGAACAAGCCACTACCTAAACATGTTAAAGATTCGTATAAATACGTAGAGCTTATTTGCGACTAGAATTAGAGCTTGTTAGAGCAAACAGACCATGTATTATTAAGGCTTTTAAACAGCAAATATACTCCTTTAAACTAATAAGTTGCAAAGATCATAAATATTATTTGCGATTTTTATAGGCCGCGGCTCATAGTTTAGAATCGAGGTTCGTCTTTATTATAAGCCGTACGTATAATAATTTTATATTTAGGAAAATTGGTACATTCCTTGAAGGTCTACGTCCTATTTTCGCTTGTATAAATACCCATAATAAGTATGGAAAGGAAAAGGCTACATGGTTAACAAAAAGTGAAAAATATAAAAGGCAAAAGCGGAGAATTTATTCAATGGTCGAAACGAGTTATCCCGAAATTTACAAGACAAGATCATTGCATCACATCATATTTATAACCAACATGACTGTTGCTATATAACAGTTATCATAGTTGCAAATACATTATGAAAACAATAATAACACATCTATGATTAGTAATGATAATAATACATGTGCAATGTTGGTATCTGATCGACCAATCAAGAAGCAGGTATAGGTGGGGAGAGTTTTTTAAAAAAAAATTTAAAAAGCCCAGTTTTTTGAGGCTGAAAGTTAATATACTTTGCAGATGGCTGCCAAACAGGGTTTAATTGTGTTTATATCGTAAACGAGTTCGGTGACCCCCATTTTTTTGACATGAAATATTTACGCTTTACATGCTTTATCTATAAAAACGTTTTAAAAAATTTTTACGAAAATTTTGGGGAAATTTTTAATAAGCCAAAATAACGTTTTTAATAAACAGACTTGACGGAATTTTAAAAACTTTTTAGAGATAAAGCATCTATAGTGTAAATGTTTATTGCAAAAAAAAATTGGGGTCACTGAACTCGTTTGAGATATAAACACCATTAAACCCTGTTTTGCAGCCATTGCAAAACGTCTCTGTTGCCATAATAATGGGTGTCAGAGAAAATTTCTGAATAGATTTTCGATTTAGATATATTTCCTGCAAAGTATATTATTAACTTTTAGCCTTCTAGCAAAGCATTTAGATGCCTAATAGCTCTGTTTAAAATATGAATAAAAAAAAATTGACGAACTGTATCAAGCTAAACTAAATTAATTACATATAATTACAATAGAATATAATTAAATCACATATAATTATGGAGGATCAATAATTAAGCAATCCAAAGAACAATTCTTGTGAATATTATTATTTGGGATATACATACATGCTTTGGTTATAAACAGTGAAGGCTTAAATAAATCTTTGAATCGAGAAGTTTATCCAGTAATTATACGCAATTTAAGCTTGTTCCAGGTCAATGGCGTCGCCAGCATCGATAAGTGGGGTGGACATATTCATATATTCATGTTGACAGACCGATAAAACAATCAATTTGAAAAGAAATGAATAATGTAAAAAACGAATATATAAATAAGTTCCCCACACTTATCAAGCTAGCGACGCCACTGGGCCAGGTGGCAGAGACAATCCAACCTCGTTCCCAGGGCCTTTTACCTTGATTCTGGTGGTGATTTCCTCTTCTTTCTCATAAAGTCCCAAAAGACCTGGGAACGAGGTTGAGAGACCCTGGAAGAGGTCATACTTGTGCTCTCAATTAAAAGTGTGTAAGGGGTTATATGCATTACCTTGTTTCGTGAGTAAGAAAACAATTTTAGAGCTACAAATACGACTGAAAATGCGCACTTTTGTAATTTTTTCATTGGAGGTCTTTTATTGGTTATCAAAAAATGGCTAAAAGAGCGTCACATATTTTCGGACAGTCCCAGTCTCGTTGTAACCGCAGTTTCATTAAACGCTGCCTTCTAATGATGCAAATAACGCAAAGATAACAATTTTGTTCATGCTAATATAGAAAAAGTATAATTATGATGCAGAAAGGTAATAATCTAGAAATTCATATTTGAATATAAGAATTTAAACGACTGTGCGTAGAGCGTATGAATTCAGAAGGCGGGGGTCGAACTCCGAGCAGATTTGTTGTGACTCATGACAAACAGATTTATTATTGTAAATTACCAACATGTTACCATATGATTGTTACGACTACGTAAAAAAATATTTGTTGCTTTTATTTTCGCTCTGTAAGTACCTTTTGCAAAGCACATTTATATTCACGATCTTTTGTTTCTGTGCGTGACTTTAGAGGGAAAAAGATTATTTAATTTAACATAGCCTCATAGAGTAATAAGTTTCAAAGTCCGTATTTGAGACAAAAATATGAAGATTGCGCCAAATGCCAAAAGGAATAACATGCAGTTGCGCCGAATACCACAGTTATGCAAAATACCATGGACATCTATTTTCAGCTTGGCATTTGGGACAATAAAATTGATGCAGTAGTTTTAAAAGCAAAAACGGATTTTCACAACGAATAAACACAAAGTAGATATTGGTTACACACAGTTTTACATTTTAAGACGGTATCAGACACTACAGAACTAAAATTTAAGAAAAAAATCAAATTTACATGATTGTGCTAAATGCCAACAATCTATAGATATAGATAGATAGATAGATAGATGATAGATAGATAGATAGATAGATAGATAGATAGATAGAGTAGATAGATAGATAGATAGATAGATAGATAGATAGATAGATAGATAGATAGATAGATAGATAGATAGATAGATTAGATAGATAGATAGATAGATAGATAGATAGATAGATAGATAGATGATAGATAGATAGATAGATAGATAGATAGATAGATAGATAGATAGATAGATAGATAGATAGATAGATAGATAGATAGATAGATAGATAGATAGATAGTAGATAGATAGATAGATAGATAGATAGATAGATAGATAGATAGATAGATAGATAGATAGATAGTAGATAGATAGATAGATAGATAGATAGATAGATAGATAGATAGATAGATAGATAGATAGATAGATAGATAGATAGATAGATAGATAGATAGATAGATAGATAGATAGATAGATAGATAGATAGTAGATAGATAGATAATAGATAGATAGATAGATAGATAGATAGATAGATAGATAGATAGATAGATAGATAGATAGATAGATAGATAGATAGATAGCTAGCTAGCTAGCTAGCTAGCTAGAAGAATTGGGCCTTTTGTAACCTCCTTATGGAGCTTTGGTAACCTTCATATGGAGCTTTTGTAACTTATGTGGTCCTTTCGTAACCTATGTGGTCCTTTCGTAACCTTCAGTGAATGGCGCTTTTGTACCTTACTATGGACCTTTTGTAACTTACATGTGGCGCTTTTGTAACCTTCATATGGCGCTTTTGTAACCTTCATATGGCACTTTTGTATCATGGTCAGAAAATATATTTGATTTAGTCTGAAGGAGACTTACGAGTTTAGACCTTTAAAAAACTGCAGAAAACTTATGGTTTATTTTGTTTTACTCCAGAGGACATTTTCCGATGTGTTCGCAAACTGTATATTTCACAAATGGCATGTCCTTGTACACACTTTGTGTATGATTAGCCATTTCCAAATCGAGCAGGGTACCGGGTCTAATCGCAAACTGCAAAGCATCTATGGACCATTTGGAGGGACAGGAAATGAAGTCTGATATCATTTGTCCCTCCAAACAGTTCATAGATGCTTTGCGACTAGACCCAGTACCCTGCTCAATTGGGACATTGCTAATGCAAATGTGTTCTTTTAAATTAAGTGTGTACCGTAAGAGTAAAAGTAAGTAAAAGTTTCACTTATGAACCACGTGTATTTTAGATATTTCCCATGTAAACCATATACAAATGTTGTCAGCAATTTTGAAATCAACCTGATATGAGGTTAATCCAGGCTGAAATCACTGTGTTAAAAAGCAATTAGATGGCAAGAAATGCCATTGATTTCAAAATGAATATAATAAAAGATGAAATTGCCGATTCCCTCGTGGCTGCAGGTAATGTCATTGCCTGTCTTCGCCATTTATTCGAAGAAATATGACAGCTTAAACAAAGATTATAATTATCACAAATTTAGAAAAATTTTAATGGAAATTCAAATAAAGATATCTATTTTAATTACATTCAACGGTTTGGAAATTGTCATAGCTAAAATATAATTTCCACAAGTGTTCCAACTCTAATTTATAATATGCAGATCTACATTGAGGACGTTTAATGCGTTCAAATGCAATGCTAAACTGTATCAAAAGAGAAGCTTTGAAAATTGAAGACACCTACTTCCATATCTACTTGGAAAGTATAATCGAAACGACCAAGACTTAAAAATACAATAATTCAGTTCAAAATCAACAAAAGTGCGTCATATAGACACGAGACAAGAAGTAAAACCTAAGCTTGCGCATACCTTAAGCTTCATTTTAACGCCTTAACGACCTCAATGTCCTTAATTTAAACTGTGTAATTTATGTACACACAATACTGTACATAAAAGTGTTCAAGTCTCAAAAGTTTGTCCATATCTTTTTCCTAATTTGCAATTTTAACTATGAAGTTTACTTAACGTTTTTTGCCAATCTATGTTTTCTTCGTTCATATTTTATTCTATTGACTAAGGCAATAGGCGTTGACTTTTGCAACAAACTACGTCCATCACGGCTGCCAGAACATCTCTTTTCAACTTCAACTTTGGAAATTATCACGGTTTTCCGAATCATATCCTCAAACAATTTTTGTATGGTTTGGACTTCGTCACAATTGAAGAGGCTATTCCTTTCTGTAGGGGCAATGATGCTTGTGGATAACTGGTCATCGTTGGTTCCTGATTCTTCTGCATGCTTTTGCACATCTTCCATACGATCCAATCTTCCAAAGAATCGTGCTCTTGTGGTAGCTCCATGACAGGAACAAGTTCACCTAAATTTTTCTTGCCCTCTTTCTTTAACTTGTCGTAAATTCGCCTTGGTGACATGCCACAAAGCTCTTCATGTGTTTCGACACCATGACGAACAACATCCAGGGTTACGTTATTCTTCAATATATCCTTCTGGAATATTTTCTTAATTTTGGCAACGTCGTCGTCAGTCCAAGGAGCTCTTTTACTTTCACTCTCGGATGATTCGCATGGGGAAGACTTTCCCTTACCATCAACAGCCATTGTTTCCTCTACTGTAGTGGCGGTCTCGAGAATATCTCCACCTCCATCGTCGGTTCGCATCAGCCGTCCAAGGTTTCGCGAAGCTTCTATGGACGTTTTCGACTTCTCTGTCAGAAGATAATACTTCTTTGCGGTCGCTTCGTTGTGAGCCATAAGGCTAGCTAATTTCCCACTCATTTCTGGCTTGTCGATGTGTACTTTGGTTACTGCTGCCTTACGAAACGAGGTGCAAGTTATTTTAACGTCCACTCCAGCCTTTTTAAACACAGATTGTACTGCCTTAGTGATGTGCCCAGAATTCATACCATTTCCATTCCAGGATAAGAATACTGGACCGTTGATTCGGGTTGTAACATGGGCTCGCATCACACCAACAAATACCGACATCCACGACTTCAGCTTTTCGCTCAATACGACACGAGCTGGTCCATGAACATGCGCCGTTTTATGTTTCTTCACTGTTATTAGATAATGGTCATCTTGTTTTCGGATGTTAGTAAATTCCTCCATCGTCATATGAGCTAAGACACCTGGTCGATTGGCATTATCTATGAATATTTGGGTAAATAGGAAATCCCTGACAAGGGTGTAACTGGATTGGGTAACAGGGGTCGACTCGGCTGAATCAGAGTATTGTCCAATTATCTTAATAGCCTCTCGAGCTGCCGCACTTTTCTCCAGCTTCCTGATATTTGAAGGCGTCAAACGGTTAAGCATATCTTCCTCAAGCTTTTGCCATTTTCTTGTGTTAGACTCTCTCTTGTATGACGCAGACCACATCTTTACCTTTTCCCGCGCAGAGCTTACGTCCACCCAATTGAATTTGATGCTTTCCGGTTTGTCAGACAGCACAAACGAAAAGAAATGCCGCAGACTCATGAGGTACGACTTGATTGTGCCAGCTTCGTACTTTTTCTGCTTCACATGCACATTTAGAAAAACTTGACGGATTAACTTCAGGTCAAATAGGGACTGAATGTTCTCTGAATCATCGATGGCTTTTAGCAGGATATACAGCTGAGAACCATGTTGCATGACCGTTTTTTCATCTTTTTTGCTGCCATCAGGAGACGCCAACCACTCTTGAAACTCCGTGATTACAGGTGGTAATGTTGATTTTGTCTGCTGTTTCACATCTTCCATGCTGCTGCTTTCATCTTCGTCATCGTCATCGCCATCGTCATCATTAAAACTACCATCATCATTATCATCATCATCATCATCATCATCATCATTATGGTCGTCATCATCATCATTATGGTCGTCATCATCATCATGGTCATAACGTCCACGCTTATTTTCACCAATAACCTCTTTATTTTCATCCTGTTCTTCTTCATCTTCTTCTTCTTGTTCCTTGCGATGTTGGTGGCTTCGATCCACTTCCCATGTCTTCCTCTTTAACTGTTCTTCTTGCCACTTAATCATGGCATGCTTACGATTTGGAGCAACGGGAGCATCTACAATTGCACGTTGGTACATCGTCGATGCTTTATCTAACTTGTGCACCTTTTGCAAGTGCTTTGGTAAACGTCGAACAATCGAGTGGCAATCATCAATGGGACACTTGCGACGGCAACGATAATCTTTTTTCTTCGGTTCTTTGGTGAGTCGCTGTCTGATATTGTATTTAATAGCACTTTCGAAGCAGCTTCCTTCGTCCAGTGATGCACATTTCGCATATGTCTTGGGAGATGCACGACCTTGGCATTACACATTACCAAGGGACACGAAATTTTTCTTCTCTGGGGTGCAGTAACATTTTGCTCACCAGATGATTTCCTCTGCTTATGACTTTCAACTGAAAGGTCTTCTTGTAATGACTTGCTTGAATGCCCTTGTTCACTTTCCTCATGGACATGTGCATCTTTTGACGGGGCCCAACTTTCATCACTTGACTCACCACAACTTTCGCTTTCACAAGATTCTACAGTTTTCTGAAAAGTACATACATATACAGGGTATATAAATTGCACTCTAAAAAAGTTTGAAATGAGTCGCTAGCAAGTAACAACGAATCAGATAAAATTGTCCTTTGTTGCGAACCTGGTTTTCACTGGAACAGTCTTCCATTTCTGTTGCCCTGTTCGATGTTGTCTGCAACATTTCTTCATTTATCAGCATATCAATGCTGTCAAGGTGTTCTTCTATTTCACATTGTTTTGTCTACAGAATGAATAAAAGTAGAATTTACTTGTTTCTTAATCAAGATGGTACATTACTTATCCTGGCATGTATTTCTACAACAATACAAAAAACTGGTATAAAATACTATATTTCATAACTTACTTCATCTGCTGGCAAAGTAAACTCATATTGAACAGTTCTGTCAATTTTTGTATCCTTAAAATCAACCTTCCACTTTCCATTAAAACTCTAAAAAATCATAAAATTGATTTTGTATAAACTTATGGAGTTTGCTAATTAATTGCAACAGATGATAATCTTTGTCCCTCTCCCCTCTTTAGAAGCAATCTTGGCACTTAAAAGACCTGTCATGCAACAAAATTTCAACTTTATTTCTACGAACATCGTTGATAAGGGGTTAGGGTTGGCACATTTAACGTACATATTACCTGCATGATTAAAAAAGTGTCATAATCATTGCAGGTGATTTTATTCCTTAAAAAATCTATCATTATAATTAGCACTACAATGTGACATAAAACAAGAATACTTACACCAACGATATCTTGAATTTCGGAAAAAACTGCCAGAATATGAGGCGCATTCTTTGCATTTTTCCCATATGTAAAACTATCCCTAAGGATTCTAATCGGTTTTTTCCCCTTTCTTTCCATTTTATGTACTATAAGAAGAAATACATCATATAAAAATTAGAGCTACACATTCCATAGTTACAGTTAAAAAACTTGTCTCACTGAACAAAACAGCTAAATTAATTAGATTCCCTAAGTTGCCAGGTGAAAACTCCCTGTAACAAATAACCATATCACATAAAAATGAAGTAGAGTAATGTTAATGCACCCTGAATTAAGTTCTATAAAAAACTAAGCATGTAGGAAAATTATATAGAGCTACAAATTAGTTTAAACTAGTGTTTTATGTTGAAAAACAAATACTTAAACAATGAAAAAACACATCTAGCCCCCTTAAGTAGCTAAGAAGAGAATATCAATGCACCCTGAATAAGGTTCTATATAAAACTAAGCATGTAGGAACATTATTTAGAGCTACACATTAGTTTAAACTGGTGATTTGTGTTTGAAAACAAATAATTAAACTATGAAAAAACACATCTAGCCCCCTTAAGTAGCTAAAAAGAGTTCAGGCACACATGAAACTTCTGTAACTTATAAAGTGAAAAGAAACAAGTATTTTCTGGGCTAATCATTGATATAAGCCAACTGGTTCCATAGTTACAGTTAAAAAACGTGTCTCACTGAACAAAACAGCTAAATTAATTAGATTCCGTACGTTGCCAGGTGAAAACTCTCTGTAACAAGTAAACCCTTAAACATTTGACATAAAAATGAAGTAGAGTAATATTAATTCACCATGAATTAAGTTCTATATAAAACTAAGCATGTAGGAACATTATTTAGAGCTATACATTAGTTTAAAGTATTGTTTTGTGTTTGAAAACAAATAATTAAACTATGAAAAAACACATCAAGCCCCCTTAAGTAGCTAAGAAGAGTTCAGGCACACATGAAACTTCTGTAACTTATAAAGTGAAACAAGGCAAGTATTTTGCTGGGCTAATCATTGATATAAGCCAACTGGTTCCATAGTTACAGTTAAAAAACCTGTCTCACTGAACAAAACAGCTAAATTAATTAGATTCCGTACGTTGCCAGGTGAAAACTCTCTGTAACAAGTAAACCCCTTAACCATATGACATAAAAATGAAGTAGAGTAATATCAATGCACCCTGAATTAAGTTCTATATAAAACTAAGCATGTAGGAACATTATTTAGAGCTACACATTAGTTTAAACTGGTGATTTGTGTTTGAAAACAAATAATTAAACTATGAAAAAACACATCTAGCCCCCTTAAGTAGCTAAAAAGAGTTCAGGCACACATGAAACTTCTGTAACTTATAAAGTGAAACAAGGCAAATATTTTGCTGGGCTAATCATTGATATAAGCCAACTGGTTCCATAGTTACAGTTAAAAAACCTGTCCCACTGAACAAAACAGCTAAATTAATTAGATTCCGTACGTTGCCAGGTGAAAACCCTCTGTAACAAGTAAACCCCTTAACCATATGACATAAAAATGAAGTAGAGTAATATTAATGCACCCTGAATTAAGTTCTATATAAAACTAAGCATGTAGGAACATTATTTAGAGCTATACATTAGTTTAAAGTAGTGTTTGGTGTTTGAAAACAAATAATTAAACTATGAAAAAACACATCTAGCCCCCTTAAGTAGCTAAGAAGAGTTCAGGCACACATGAAACTTCTGTAACTTCTAAAGTGAAACAAGAAAAGTATTTTGCTGGGCTAATGATTGATATAAGCCAACTGGTTCCATAGTTACAGTTAAAAAACATGTCTCACTGTACAAAACAGCTAAATTAATTAGATTCCGTACGTTGCCGGGTGAAAACCCTCTGTAACAAGTAAACCCCCTAACCATATGACATAAAAATGAAGTAGAGTAATATTAATGCACCCTGAATTAAGTTCTATATAAAACTAAGCATGTAGAAACATTATCTAGAGCTATACATTAGTTTAAAGTAGTGTTTTGTGTTTGAAAACAAATAATTAAACTATGAAAAAACACATCTAGCCCCCTTAAGTAGCTAAGAAGAGTTCAGGCACACATGAAACTTCTGTAACTTATAAAGTGAAACAAGACAAGTATTTTGCTAGGCTAATCATTGATATAAACCAACTGGTTCTATAGTTACAGTTAAAAAACCTGTATCACTGAACAAAACAGCTAAATTAATTAGATTCCGTACGTTGCCAGGTGAAAACTCTCTGTAACAAGTAAACCCCTTAACCATATGACATAAAAATGAAGTAGAGTAATATTAATGCACCCTGAATTAAGTTATATATAAAACTAAGCATGTAGGAGCATTATTTAGAGCTATACATTAGCTTAAAATAGTGTTTTGTGATTGAAAACAAATAAGTAAACTATGAAAAAACACATCTAGCCCCCTTAAGGAAGTAATAACAGTTCAGGCACACATGAAACTTCTGTAACTTATAAAGTGAAAAGAGACAAGTATTTTGCTGGGCTAATCATTGATATAAGCCAACTGGTTCCATAGTTACAGTTAAAAAACGTGTCTCACTGAACAAAACAGCTAAATTAATTAGATTCCGTATGTTGCCAGGTGAAAACTCTTTGTAACAAGTAAACCCCTTAACCATATGACATAAAAATGAAGTAGAGTAATATTAATTCACCATGAATTAAGTTCTATATAAAACTAAGCATGTAGGAACATTAATTAGAGCTATACATTAGTTGAAAGTATTGTTTTGTGTTTGAAAACAAATAATTAAACTATGAAAAAACACATCAAGCCCTCTTAAGTAGCTAAGAAGAGTTCAGGCACACATGAAACTTCTGTAACTTATAAAGTAAAACAAGGCAAGTATTTTGCTGGGCTAATCATTGATATAAGCCAACTGGTTCCATAGTTACAGTTAAAAAACATGTCTTACTGAACAAAACAGCTAAATTAATTAGCTTCCCTAAGTTGCCAGGTGAAAACTCTCTGTAACAAGTAAACCCCTTAACCATATGACATAAAAATGAAGTAGAGTAATATTAATTCACCATGAATCAAGTTCTATATAAAACTAAGCATGTAGGAACATTATTTAGAGCTATACATTAGCTTAAAATAGTGTTTTGTGATTGAAAACAAATAAGTAAACTATGAAAAAACACATCAAGCCCCCTTAAGTAAGTAATAACAGTTCAGGCACACATGAAACTTCTGTAACTTATAAAGTGAAAAGAGACAAGTATTTTGCTGGGCTAATCATTGATATAAGCCAACTGGTTCCATAGTTACAGTTAAAAAACGTGTCTCACTGAACAAAACAGCTAAATTAATTAGATTCCGTACGTTGCCAGGTGAAAACTCTCTGTAACAAGTAAACCCTTAAACATTTGACATAAAAATGAAGTAGAGTAATATTAATTCACCATGAATTAAGTTCTATATAAAACTAAGCATGTAGAAACATTATTTAGAGCTATACATTAGTTTAAAGTATTGTTTTGTGTTTGAAAACAAATAATTAAACTATGAAAAAACACATCAAGCCCCCTTAAGTAGCTAAGAAGAGTTCAGGCACACATGAAACTTCTGTAACTTATAAAGTGAAACAAGACAAGTATTTTGCTGGGCTAATCATTGATATAAGCCAACTGGTTCCATAGTTACAGTTAAAAAACCTGTCTCACTGAACAAAACAGCTAAATTAATTAGATTCCGTACGTTGCCAGGTGAAAACTCTCTGTAACAAGTAAACCCCTTAACCATATGACATAAAAATGAAGTAGAGTAATATCAATGCACCCTGAATTAAGTTCTATATAAAACTAAGCATGTAGGAACATTATTTAGAGCTACACATTAGTTTAAACTGGTGATTTGTGTTTGAAAACAAATAATTAAACTATGAAAAAACACATCTAGCCCCCTTAAGTAGCTAAAAAGAGTTCAGGCACACATGAAACTTCTGTAACTTATAAAGTGAAACAAGGCAAATATTTTGCTGGGCTAATCATTGATATAAGCCAACTGGTTCCATAGTTACAGTTAAAAAACCTGTCCCACTGAACAAAACAGCTAAATTAATTAGATTCCGTACGTTGCCAGGTGAAAACCCTCTGTAACAAGTAAACCCCTTAACCATATGACATAAAAATGAAGTAGAGTAATATTAATGCACCCTGAATTAAGTTCTATATAAAACTAAGCATGTAGGAACATTATTTAGAGCTATACATTAGTTTAAAGTAGTGTTTGGTGTTTGAAAACAAATAATTAAACTATGAAAAAACACATCTAGCCCCCTTAAGTAGCTAAGAAGAGTTCAGGCACACATGAAACTTCTGTAACTTCTAAAGTGAAACAAGAAAAGTATTTTGCTGGGCTAATGATTGATATAAGCCAACTGGTTCCATAGTTACAGTTAAAAAACATGTCTCACTGTACAAAACAGCTAAATTAATTAGATTCCGTACGTTGCCGGGTGAAAACCCTCTGTAACAAGTAAACCCCTTAACCATATGACATAAAAATGAAGTAGAGTAATATTAATGCACCCTGAATTAAGTTCTATATAAAACTAAGCATGTAGGAACATTATCTAGAGCTATACATTAGTTTAAAGTAGTGTTTTGTGTTTGAAAACAAATAATTAAACTATGAAAAAACACATCTAGCCCCCTTAAGTAGCTAAGAAGAGTTCAGGCACACATGAAACTTCTGTAACTTATAAAGTGAAACAAGACAAGTATTTTGCTGGGCTAATCATTGATATAAACCAACTGGTTCTATAGTTACAGTTAAAAAACCTGTCTCACTGAACAAAACAGCTAAATTAATTAGATTCCGTACGTTGCCAGGTGAAAACTCTCTGTAACAAGTAAACCCCTTAACCATATGACATAAAAATGAAGTAGAGTAATATTAATGCACCCTGAATTAAGTTATATATAAAACTAAGCATGTAGGAGCATTATTAGAGCTATACATTAGCTTAAAATAGTGTTTTGTGATTGAAAACAAATAAGTAAACTATGAAAAAACACATCTAGCCCCTTAAGGAAGTAATAACAGTTCAGGCACACATGAAACTTCTGTAACTTATAAAGTGAAAAGAGACAAGTATTTTGCTGGGCTAATCATTGATATAAGGGAACTGGTTCCATAGTTACAGTTAAAAAACGTGTCTCACTGAACAAAACAGCTAAATTAATTAGATTCCGTATGTTGCCAGGTGAAAACTCTTTGTAACAAGTAAACCCCTTAACCATATGACATAAAAATGAAGTAGAGTAATATTAATTCACCATGAATTAAGTTCTATATAAACTAAGCATGTAGGAACATTAATTAGAGCTATACATTAGTTGAAAGTATTGTTTGTGTTTGAAAACAAATAATTAAACTATGAAAAAACATCAAGCCCCTTAAGTAGCTAAGAAGAGTTCAGGCACACATGAAACTTCTGTAACTTATAAAGTAACACAAGGCAAGTATTTTGCTGGGCTAATCATTGATATAAGCCAACTGGTTCCATAGTTACAGTTAAAAAACATGTCTCACTGAACAAAACAGCTAAATTAATTAGCTTCCCTAAGTTGCCAGGTGAAAACTCTCTGTAACAAGTAAACCCCTTAACCATATGACATAAAAATGAAGTAGAGTAATATTAATTCACCATGAATCAAGTTCTATATAAAACTAAGCATGTAGGAACATTATTTAGAGCTATACATTAGCTTAAATAGTGTTTTGTGATTGAAAACAAATAAGTAAACTATGAAAAAACACATCAAGCCCCCTTAAGTAAGTAATAACAGTTCAGGCACACATGAAACTTCTGTAACTTATAAAGTGAAAAGAGACAAGTATTTTGCTGGGCTAATCATTGATATAAGCCTACTGGTTCCATAGTTACAGTTAAAAAACGTGTCTCACTGAACAAAACAGCTAAATTAATTAGATTCCGTACGTTGCCAGGTGAAAACTCTCTGTAACAAGTAAACCCTTAAACATTTGACATAAAAATGAAGTAGAGTAATATTAATTCACCATGAATTAAGTTCTATATAAAACTAAGCATGTAGGAACATTATTAAGAGCTATACATTAGTTTAAAGTATTGTTTTGTGTTTGAAAACAAATAATTAAACTATGAAAAAACACATCAAGCCCCCTTAAGTAGCTAAGAAGAGTTCAGGCACACATGAAACTTCTGTAACTTATAAAGTGAAACAAGGCAATATTTTGCTGGGCTAATCATTGATATAAGCCAACTGGTTCCATAGTTACAGTTAAAAAACCTGTCTCACTGAACAAAACAGCTAAATTAATTAGATTCCGTACGTTGCCAGGTGAAACTCTCTGTAACAAGTAAACCCCTTAACCATATGACATAAAAATGAAGTAGAGTAATATTAATGCACCCTGAATTAGTTCTATATAAACTAAGCATGTAGGAACATTATTTAGAGCTACACATTAGTTTAAACGGTGATTTGTGTTTGAAAACAAATAATTAAACTATGAAAAAACACATCTAGCCCCCTTAAGTAGCTAAAAGTTCAGGCACACATGAAACTTCTGTAACTTATAAAGTGAAACAAGGCAAATATTTTGCTGGGCTAATCATTGATATAAGCCAACTGGTTCCATAGTTACAGTTAAAAAACCTGTCCCACTGAACAAACAGCTAAATTAATTAGATTCCGTACGTTGCCAGGTGAAAACTCTGTAACAAGTAAACCCCTTAACCATATGACATAAAATGAAGTAGAGTAATATTAATGCACCCTGAATTAAGTTCTATATAAAACTAAGCATGTAGGAACATTATTTAGAGCTATACATTTGTTTAAAGTAGTGTTTTGGTGTTTTGAAAACAAATAATTAAACTATGAAAAAACACATCTAGCCCCCTTAAAGTAGCTAAGAAGAGTTCAGGCACACATGAAACTTCTGTAACTTCTAAAGTGAAACAAGAAAAGTATTTTGCTGGGCTAATGATTGATATAAGCCAACTGGTTCCATAGTTACAGTTAAAAAACATGTCTCACTGTACAAAACAGCTAAATTAATTAGATTCCGTACGTTGCCGGGTGAAAACCCTCTGTAACAAGTAAACCCCTTAACCATATGACATAAAAATGAAGTGGAGTAATATTAATGCACCCTGAATTAAGTTCTATATAAAACTAAGCATGTAGGAACATTATCTAGAGCTATACATTAGTTTAAAGTAGTGTTTTGTGTTTGAAAACAAATAATTAAACTATGAAAAAACACATCTAGCCCCCTTAAGTAGCTAAGAAGAGTTCAGGCACACATGAAACTTCTGTAACTTATAAAGTGAAACAAGACAAGTATTTTGCTGGGCTAATCATTGATATAAACCAACTGGTTCCATAGTTACAGTTAAAAAACCTATCCCACTGAACAAAACAGCTAAATTAATTAGATTCCGTACGTTGCCAGGTGAAAACCCTCTGTAACAAGTAAACCCCTTAACCATATGACATAAAAATGAAGTAGAGTAATATTAATGCACCCTGAATTAAGTTCTATATAAAACTAAGCATGTAGGAACATTATCTAGAGCTATACATTAGTTTAAAGTAGTGTTTTGTGTTTGAAAACAAATAATTAAACTATGAAAAAACACATCTAACCCCCTTAAGTAGCTAAGAAGAGTTCAGGCACACATGAAACTTCTGTAACTTATAAAGTGAAACAAGACAAGTATTTTGCTGGGCTAATCATTGATATAAGCCAACTGGTTCCATAGTTACAGTTAAAAAACCTGTCTCACTGAACAAAACAGCTAAATTAATTAGATTCCGTACGTTGCCAGGTGAAAACTCTCTGTAACAAGTAAAGCCCTTAACCATATGACATAAAAATGAAGTAGAGTAATATTAATGCACCCTGAATTAAGTTCTATATAAAACTAAGCATGTAGGAACATTATTTAGAGCTATACATTAGTTTAAAGTAGTGTTTTGTGTTTGAAAACAAATAATTAAACTATGAAAAAACACATCTAGCCCCCTTAAGTAGCTAAGAAGAGTTCAGGCACACATGAAACTTCTGTAACTTATAAAGTGAAACAAGACAAGTATTTTGCTGGGCTAATCATTGATATAAGCCAACTGGTTCCATAGTTACAGTTAAAAAACCTGTCTCACTGAACAAAACAGCTAAATTAATTAGATTCCGTACGTTGCCAGGTGAAAACTCTCTGTAACAAGTAAACCCCTTAACCATATGACATAAAAATGAAGTAGAGTAATATCAATGCACCCTGAATTAAGTTCTATATAAAACTAAGCATGATTATAGAATCATGTAAGCAAACAGTCAATATGATAGAATCATGTAAGCAAACAGTCAATGTTATAGAACCATGTAAGCAAACAGTCAATATTATAGAACCATGTAAGCCAACAGTCAATATTATAGAACCATGTAAGCCAACAGTCAATATTATAGAATCATGTAAGCCAACAGTCAATATTATAGAATCATGTAACACAAACAATCAATATTATAGAACCATGTACACTGTAAGCCAACAGTCAATATTATAGAATCATGTAAGCAAACAGTCAATATTATAGAATCATGTAAGCCGACAGTCAATATTATAGAATCATGTAAGCCAACAGTCAATATTATAGAATCATGTAAGCCAACAGTCAATATTATAGAATCATGTAAGCCAACAGTCAATATTATAGAATCATGTAAGCCAACAGTCAATATTATAGAATCATGTAAGCCAACAGTTAATATTATAGAATCATGTAAGCCAACAGTCAATATTATAGAATCATGTAAGCCAACAGTCAATATTATAGAATCATGTAAGCCAACAGTCAATATTATAGAATCATGTAAGCCAACAGTCAATATTATAGAATCATGTAAGCAAACAGTCAATATTATAGAATCATGTAAGCAAACAGTCAATATTATAGAATCATGTAAGCAAACAGTCAATATTATAGAATCATGTAAGCAAACAGTCAATATTATAGAATCATGTAAGCCAACAGTCAATATTATAGAATCATGTAAGCAAACAGTCAATATTATAGAATAATGTGTAAATATTATAGAACAAGCTGGGATATATTTTGAATATTTTTAGTGCCATTGTGACTTGATAATTGATACCATAAAACCATAAGAAATCACATAAGTGTGAAATTCACTAATGCACATTTGAAAACTATGTAAAGCAATCATGCACAATGATTTTAATGTGTAGATCACAGATATATAAAATAACTTAATTCAATTTTCTCTATATAAGTGTAATCGCATGCTAAACTCAGTGTAACTCCTATTCACTTGAATTTAGAAACGATCTACAATATTTCCTGTTATATTTAAGTGAGACTGTCGACGCCATGCTCGGCTATGATAAACAAAATAATTAAAATACTACGCGTATAAAGATGTAGTCAAAATCGTCTTACCTTCGCTGCACACTTTTAGATACAACTAGGATCTTCCTCTGTACACGCCAAATCACAAAGATACGAAAAAAACTGAAGAAAACCACCGAAAGATACACAGAGTCCAAGCAACAATACTAATTTGCAAATATCGCGAGCAAACCGCGAGTAAAGGGGGTCTGGAACTAGGAACAAAAAAACCATTTCTGCTTTTCTGAGTCTTTGTAATTTTAATTACTAATTTTTTTTTAGAAAAGTATTGGGGATACAAGTCTATCCGAATTTTGAAAACAAAACAAAGCATATCCCCTGAGCTGTCATTAAGTAGATGAAAAGGCGGATTTCTAGTTTTCAATGAAAAGGCGGATTTCTAGTTAAAAACCAGTTCCAATCGTTTTCCAAGTTTTTAAGATTTTAAAAATAAAATAAATAAACCTGCATTCATTGTTTCGCCCAAGAGCTTTGTTCTGATATGCAAGGTTTATAAAGGATTGCCAAAATTTCAGAAATTCTGTCGAAAAAAATTGATTTAAGAAAGAAATGGATGAATCACTCGGGTAGGCTTAAGGCAATTTTTAGTCCTTTGTTAAATGCAGATTTATCAAAAATAATTGCATTTCAGAGCGAAAATAATCATTTTTAGGGGTTAATGTTCGAACAGTTCTTAACAATCCAGTTTCAAAATTGAGATCAGAGGCTTTAAAAACCCTTATTTCAGAACCTTAAATGAAGTAAAATTCCACCAAAACTTCTATACGAGTTGCTTATAATATGTGCTTTCGTCAAAAATGATTTAAAGGACATTACCTCATTCATGCGCTTAATTCTGAAAAACTTTGATTTTCTTGCAATAGGGATCTTTGTAACCTTGCACTTGGCCAAAAACAATTAAAAAATGATAGGAAGGAAATATCCGATCAGTCCCAAATTTTAATGCCTTTTATAAATAACCAACTCTTACATTCAGTCCAAATTTCGTCGAATTTTGATGAAATTTAGTACTAGAACCCCATATCGTATATCAATTTTCAATTTCATGAAAATGGGATGTCAGCCTGGGAAAGGTTCATAATATTCCCACTTGAAAATTTGAATAAAACAGAAAAACGATAATAAAGGGTGGTGCTTATGAAGATAATCGACTAAAATGTCTTATTTAGTGTATTTATTACAATTCCATGCAAACAGATGGATATTTTATTCATTTAAGACGTAAGCACTGCACAAGGATCTTTTGTAACCTCTATTGTGTTCTTAAGGGCACAAAAACTTTTCCATTTAATGAAACTGCCCAATTTTTTCTATGAAGCACAAAATGACATGAAATTTCAATTTGTAAAAAAAACGAAACTTTTCTGCAAAATTATCGACTAATAATATCGTTAGAGAGAAAAGGTTACTAAAGCACCCTATTTTTCACCTAGAGAGAGAGAGATAGATAGATAGATAGATAGATAGATAGATAGATAGATAGATAGATAGATAGATAGATAGATAGATAGATAGATAGATAGATAGATAGATAGATAGATAGATAGATAGATAGATAGATAGATAGATAGATAGATAGATAGATAGATAGATAGATAGATAGATAGATAGATAGATAGATAGATAGATAGATAGATAGATAGATAGATAGATAGATAGATAGATAGATAGATAGATAGATAGATAGATAGATAGATAGATAGATAGATAGATAGATAGATAGATAGATAGTAGATAGATAGATAGATAGATAGATAGATAGATAGATAGATAGATAGATAGATAGATAGATAGATAGATAGATAGATAGATAGATAGATAGATAGATAGATAGATAGATAGATAGATAGATAGATAGATAGATAGATAGATAGATAGATAGATAGATAGATAGATAGATAGATAGATAGATAGATAGATAGATAGATAGATAGATAGATAGATAGATAGATAGATAGATAGATAGATAGATAGATAGATAGATAGATAGATAGATAGATAGATAGATAGATAGATAGATAGATAGATAGATAGATAGATAGATAGATAGATAGATAGATAGATAGATAGATAGATAGATAGATAGATAGATAGATAGATAGATAGATAGATAGATAGATAGATAGATAGATAGATAGATAGATAGATAGATAGATAGATAGATAGATAGATAGATAGATATAGATAGATAGATAGATAGATAGATAGATAGATAGATAGATAGATAGATAGATAGATAGATAGATAGATAGATAGATAGATAGATAGATAGATAGATAGATAGATAGATAGATAGATAGATAGATAGATAGATAGATAGATAGATAGATAGATAGATAGATAGATAGATAGATAGATAGATAGATAGATAGATAGATAGATAGATAGATAGATAGATAGATAGATAGATAGATAGATAGATAGATAGATAGATAGATAGATAGATAGATAGATAGATAGATAGATAGATAGATAGATAGATAGATAGATAGATAGATAGATAGATAGATAGATAGATAGATAGATAGATAGATAGATAGATAGATAGATAGATAGATAGATAGATAGATAGATAGATAGATAGATAGATAGATAGATAGATAGATAGATAGATAGATAGATAGATAGATAGATAGATATAGATAGATAGATAGATAGATAGATAGATAGATAGATAGATATATATATTAGATAGATATATATATTATATATATATATATATATATATAATATATATATATATTATATATATATATTATATATATTAAATACAACGGTTAAAAATAGCGAAAAAGAGATTTTGCGTCAAAAGCAAAGAAGAATAAAGCAAACGCAAGAATGTAATAATAAATTAGCTGGTGACTCAAACAAGGAATTCACTGGAGTGGAACGTAAGCGAAACAAGATTAAATCTTTCTTTCTTTCTGGGATTGCAGAAAATGTTACTGAAAGTCAAGTATTGTCATATCTGAAAGAAAGAAATGTAGTACCCACTCAGATCCGCATATTTCACAGTCGACGCAAGGGGACTCTTTCTGCAAAAGTCAACATTCCCTCTAAGAACTGTTCAGCAGTGTCCGAAGAAAGCTTTTGGCCAAAGTTCGTTAAGTGCAAGCCATGGAAACCAGCACGTATTGCAGGAAAGAAACTACAAACAGCCCAAGCTGAGAACTATTCAACGCTTGTATAATGGCGGAGATGAATAATTTTAATCAGCGAAAGACATCGCTCAAGCTTATCACCTGGAATATTGGTGGAATAAAATATAATTTAAAACACCTGCGTGAAAGCCTTGATAAATGCGATATTATCTTTATACAGGAACATTGGCTTCATTCAGATTCTCTCTCGTTGTTAGACACGGTGGATCCCTCATTCTCTTCTTGGGGCAGATGCTCGTCTGAACTGAATGATGATTCCATTTCGCGACGAGGAAAAGGCGGAATTTCCTTCTTGTGGCGAAAAGAAATGAATATATGTGTTGATCCTATGAATGAACTTGGTAACGACAGGATAATGGTACTGAGAGTCAAACTGTTGAATGAAACCTATCTTTACATTATTGGGGTTTATTTACCTACAACATCAGAACCAGCCGACATATTTAATTACCATCTGAAACTACTGGAAGACGTGTCGTTAGAACTTTGCAACAATGGATCCATTATCATACTTGGTGATCTGAACGTTCATATTGGACAGTTAGCCGGAGAGAGAAGCTTTACAAAAATTAATTCTAGAGGTCGTTCTGTTCATAGAATACTAAATGACTTAGACTTGATTTCTGTTAACTCGCAGAATATGTGCAAAGGACCCATTGAAACATTTTATGGGAACCAGGGACTTATTAGAACATAAATAGATCACATATTTGTTCCAAGAGAATTTAGTACTCTTATCGCCGAATGCGCTGTTATAGAAGACTGCTTTACAAATCTCTCTTACCACTTGCCGGTTTATTGTGATCTACGGATGATTATGAAAACGAAACAGTCAAAATGTTATAAAAAATTGTCGATGTGGAACAAACTGAAGGATAACACTTATGTGAAGAAATATCAGGACGAGATTGAGCGAGGCCCTTCAAGCTGTTTATGGACAGATCAATCCCTTGACTCCATTGTAAAAATTGAGAATTACGTTGAGAAATAACACACAATCTGAAAACGGCAGCGCTCTCGTCAGTGCCAATTAAGAAGTCTAAACAATTTTTGAAGCGCTATTGGAATCCAAGCTTGTCAGCTTTAAACAAAAAGGTCAAGTTATGCAGGAGAACCTGGTTAAAAAATGGTAAACCTAGAGGGCGGATTTATCAGTCATTTATTGAATACAAAAACGCTAAACGTGATTTTCGTAAGGCACAGCGCAGAGCAATTTATGATGAAGAAATGAAAGATTTAGAACATTTAGAAGACGAATATGACATTGACAGAAGTGACTTCTTCAGAAAAATTTCTCGCATGACTAAGCAACCACAAAACAAAAATGATGCCTTACTGGTGGATGGTAAACGCATAGATGACGAACAGGAATTACTTAATGTATGGCGAGAGCATTATGAAGACCTGTATACCCCAAAACATGATCCTGATTTTGATAAAAACTTCAAAACGCATGTTGAAGAAAGTCTTCATAATATCGAAGAAGAAAGTTATGGAAATGAAGATCCATTAGATGCGCCATTCGAGGTAGAAGAGATCCAGAGTGTATGTGATAAATTGCCAAATGGTAAAGCGGGCGGTGTAGATGAACTAGTTTACGAACATTTTAAGTATGGAGGGTCGTTCGTGCACCAAGCTCTGACAAGGATCTTCAATGCAGTCCGCCAAATAGAATATGTTGCTGAATCTTGGACTATAGGTAATATCTTCTCGATTCTTAAAAAAGGTAAAAAGAACAAACTTGATAAGGGAAGTTACCGAGGTATAACGCTGCTGAATGTGATGGGAAAAATCTTTGAACGTATTCTCTTAAACCGTTGGATTCCAAAGTTTAAAGTTATGGGTATCCCTAACAATTACCAGTTTGCATATCAGAAAAACAAAAGCTGTGTATTATCCAGTTTCTCTTTACAAGAGATCATTAATCAT